>NC_071520.1:0-7500 GCF_027887155.1 Malaclemys terrapin pileata
CCTAACCCTAACCCTAACCCTAACCCTAACCCTAACCCTAACCCTAACCCTAACCCTAACCCTAACCCTAACCCTAACCCTAACCCTAACCCTAACCCTAACCCTAACCCTAACCCTAACCCTAACCCTAACCCTAACCCTAACCCTAACCCTAACCCTAACCCTAACCCTAACCCTAACCCTAACCCTAACCCTAACCCTAACCCTAACCCTAACCCTAACCCTAACCCTAACCCTAACCCTAACCCTAACCCTAACCCTAACCCTAACCCTAACCCTAACCCTAACCCTAACCCTAACCCTAACCCTAACCCTAACCCTAACCCTAACCCTAACCCTAACCCTAACCCTAACCCTAACCCTAACCCTAACCCTAACCCTAACCCTAACCCTAACCCTAACCCTAACCCTAACCCTAACCCTAACCCTAACCCTAACCCTAACCCTAACCCTAACCCTAACCCTAACCCTAACCCTAACCCTAACCCTAACCCTAACCCTAACCCTAACCCTAACCCTAACCCTAACCCTAACCCTAACCCTAACCCTAACCCTAACCCTAACCCTAACCCTAACCCTAACCCTAACCCTAACCCTAACCCTAACCCTAACCCTAACCCTAACCCTAACCCTAACCCTAACCCTAACCCTAACCCTAACCCTAACCCTAACCCTAACCCTAACCCTAACCCTAACCCTAACCCTAACCCTAACCCTAACCCTAACCCTAACCCTAACCCTAACCCTAACCCTAACCCTAACCCTAACCCTAACCCTAACCCTAACCCTAACCCTAACCCTAACCCTAACCCTAACCCTAACCCTAACCCTAACCCTAACCCTAACCCTAACCCTAACCCTAACCCTAACCCTAACCCTAACCCTAACCCTAACCCTAACCCTAACCCTAACCCTAACCCTAACCCTAACCCTAACCCTAACCCTAACCCTAACCCTAACCCTAACCCTAACCCTAACCCTAACCCTAACCCTAACCCTAACCCTAACCCTAACCCTAACCCTAACCCTAACCCTAACCCTAACCCTAACCCTAACCCTAACCCTAACCCTAACCCTAACCCTAACCCTAACCCTAACCCTAACCCTAACCCTAACCCTAACCCTAACCCTAACCCTAACCCTAACCCTAACCCTAACCCTAACCCTAACCCTAACCCTAACCCTAACCCTAACCCTAACCCTAACCCTAACCCTAACCCTAACCCTAACCCTAACCCTAACCCTAACCCTAACCCTAACCCTAACCCTAACCCTAACCCTAACCCTAACCCTAACCCTAACCCTAACCCTAACCCTAACCCTAACCCTAACCCTAACCCTAACCCTAACCCTAACCCTAACCCTAACCCTAACCCTAACCCTAACCCTAACCCTAACCCTAACCCTAACCCTAACCCTAACCCTAACCCTAACCCTAACCCTAACCCTAACCCTAACCCTAACCCTAACCCTAACCCTAACCCTAACCCTAACCCTAACCCTAACCCTAACCCTAACCCTAACCCTAACCCTAACCCTAACCCTAACCCTAACCCTAACCCTAACCCTAACCCTAACCCTAACCCTAACCCTAACCCTAACCCTAACCCTAACCCTAACCCTAACCCTAACCCTAACCCTAACCCTAACCCTAACCCTAACCCTAACCCTAACCCTAACCCTAACCCTAACCCTAACCCTAACCCTAACCCTAACCCTAACCCTAACCCTAACCCTAACCCTAACCCTAACCCTAACCCTAACCCTAACCCTAACCCTAACCCTAACCCTAACCCTAACCCTAACCCTAACCCTAACCCTAACCCTAACCCTAACCCTAACCCTAACCCTAACCCTAACCCTAACCCTAACCCTAACCCTAACCCTAACCCTAACCCTAACCCTAACCCTAACCCTAACCCTAACCCTAACCCTAACCCTAACCCTAACCCTAACCCTAACCCTAACCCTAACCCTAACCCTAACCCTAACCCTAACCCTAACCCTAACCCTAACCCTAACCCTAACCCTAACCCTAACCCTAACCCTAACCCTAACCCTAACCCTAACCCTAACCCTAACCCTAACCCTAACCCTAACCCTAACCCTAACCCTAACCCTAACCCTAACCCTAACCCTAACCCTAACCCTAACCCTAACCCTAACCCTAACCCTAACCCTAACCCTAACCCTAACCCTAACCCTAACCCTAACCCTAACCCTAACCCTAACCCTAACCCTAACCCTAACCCTAACCCTAACCCTAACCCTAACCCTAACCCTAACCCTAACCCTAACCCTAACCCTAACCCTAACCCTAACCCTAACCCTAACCCTAACCCTAACCCTAACCCTAACCCTAACCCTAACCCTAACCCTAACCCTAACCCTAACCCTAACCCTAACCCTAACCCTAACCCTAACCCTAACCCTAACCCTAACCCTAACCCTAACCCTAACCCTAACCCTAACCCTAACCCTAACCCTAACCCTAACCCTAACCCTAACCCTAACCCTAACCCTAACCCTAACCCTAACCCTAACCCTAACCCTAACCCTAACCCTAACCCTAACCCTAACCCTAACCCTAACCCTAACCCTAACCCTAACCCTAACCCTAACCCTAACCCTAACCCTAACCCTAACCCTAACCCTAACCCTAACCCTAACCCTAACCCTAACCCTAACCCTAACCCTAACCCTAACCCTAACCCTAACCCTAACCCTAACCCTAACCCTAACCCTAACCCTAACCCTAACCCTAACCCTAACCCTAACCCTAACCCTAACCCTAACCCTAACCCTAACCCTAACCCTAACCCTAACCCTAACCCTAACCCTAACCCTAACCCTAACCCTAACCCTAACCCTAACCCTAACCCTAACCCTAACCCTAACCCTAACCCTAACCCTAACCCTAACCCTAACCCTAACCCTAACCCTAACCCTAACCCTAACCCTAACCCTAACCCTAACCCTAACCCTAACCCTAACCCTAACCCTAACCCTAACCCTAACCCTAACCCTAACCCTAACCCTAACCCTAACCCTAACCCTAACCCTAACCCTAACCCTAACCCTAACCCTAACCCTAACCCTAACCCTAACCCTAACCCTAACCCTAACCCTAACCCTAACCCTAACCCTAACCCTAACCCTAACCCTAACCCTAACCCTAACCCTAACCCTAACCCTAACCCTAACCCTAACCCTAACCCTAACCCTAACCCTAACCCTAACCCTAACCCTAACCCTAACCCTAACCCTAACCCTAACCCTAACCCTAACCCTAACCCTAACCCTAACCCTAACCCTAACCCTAACCCTAACCCTAACCCTAACCCTAACCCTAACCCTAACCCTAACCCTAACCCTAACCCTAACCCTAACCCTAACCCTAACCCTAACCCTAACCCTAACCCTAACCCTAACCCTAACCCTAACCCTAACCCTAACCCTAACCCTAACCCTAACCCTAACCCTAACCCTAACCCTAACCCTAACCCTAACCCTAACCCTAACCCTAACCCTAACCCTAACCCTAACCCTAACCCTAACCCTAACCCTAACCCTAACCCTAACCCTAACCCTAACCCTAACCCTAACCCTAACCCTAACCCTAACCCTAACCCTAACCCTAACCCTAACCCTAACCCTAACCCTAACCCTAACCCTAACCCTAACCCTAACCCTAACCCTAACCCTAACCCTAACCCTAACCCTAACCCTAACCCTAACCCTAACCCTAACCCTAACCCTAACCCTAACCCTAACCCTAACCCTAACCCTAACCCTAACCCTAACCCTAACCCTAACCCTAACCCTAACCCTAACCCTAACCCTAACCCTAACCCTAACCCTAACCCTAACCCTAACCCTAACCCTAACCCTAACCCTAACCCTAACCCTAACCCTAACCCTAACCCTAACCCTAACCCTAACCCTAACCCTAACCCTAACCCTAACCCTAACCCTAACCCTAACCCTAACCCTAACCCTAACCCTAACCCTAACCCTAACCCTAACCCTAACCCTAACCCTAACCCTAACCCTAACCCTAACCCTAACCCTAACCCTAACCCTAACCCTAACCCTAACCCTAACCCTAACCCTAACCCTAACCCTAACCCTAACCCTAACCCTAACCCTAACCCTAACCCTAACCCTAACCCTAACCCTAACCCTAACCCTAACCCTAACCCTAACCCTAACCCTAACCCTAACCCTAACCCTAACCCTAACCCTAACCCTAACCCTAACCCTAACCCTAACCCTAACCCTAACCCTAACCCTAACCCTAACCCTAACCCTAACCCTAACCCTAACCCTAACCCTAACCCTAACCCTAACCCTAACCCTAACCCTAACCCTAACCCTAACCCTAACCCTAACCCTAACCCTAACCCTAACCCTAACCCTAACCCTAACCCTAACCCTAACCCTAACCCTAACCCTAACCCTAACCCTAACCCTAACCCTAACCCTAACCCTAACCCTAACCCTAACCCTAACCCTAACCCTAACCCTAACCCTAACCCTAACCCTAACCCTAACCCTAACCCTAACCCTAACCCTAACCCTAACCCTAACCCTAACCCTAACCCTAACCCTAACCCTAACCCTAACCCTAACCCTAACCCTAACCCTAACCCTAACCCTAACCCTAACCCTAACCCTAACCCTAACCCTAACCCTAACCCTAACCCTAACCCTAACCCTAACCCTAACCCTAACCCTAACCCTAACCCTAACCCTAACCCTAACCCTAACCCTAACCCTAACCCTAACCCTAACCCTAACCCTAACCCTAACCCTAACCCTAACCCTAACCCTAACCCTAACCCTAACCCTAACCCTAACCCTAACCCTAACCCTAACCCTAACCCTAACCCTAACCCTAACCCTAACCCTAACCCTAACCCTAACCCTAACCCTAACCCTAACCCTAACCCTAACCCTAACCCTAACCCTAACCCTAACCCTAACCCTAACCCTAACCCTAACCCTAACCCTAACCCTAACCCTAACCCTAACCCTAACCCTAACCCTAACCCTAACCCTAACCCTAACCCTAACCCTAACCCTAACCCTAACCCTAACCCTAACCCTAACCCTAACCCTAACCCTAACCCTAACCCTAACCCTAACCCTAACCCTAACCCTAACCCTAACCCTAACCCTAACCCTAACCCTAACCCTAACCCTAACCCTAACCCTAACCCTAACCCTAACCCTAACCCTAACCCTAACCCTAACCCTAACCCTAACCCTAACCCTAACCCTAACCCTAACCCTAACCCTAACCCTAACCCTAACCCTAACCCTAACCCTAACCCTAACCCTAACCCTAACCCTAACCCTAACCCTAACCCTAACCCTAACCCTAACCCTAACCCTAACCCTAACCCTAACCCTAACCCTAACCCTAACCCTAACCCTAACCCTAACCCTAACCCTAACCCTAACCCTAACCCTAACCCTAACCCTAACCCTAACCCTAACCCTAACCCTAACCCTAACCCTAACCCTAACCCTAACCCTAACCCTAACCCTAACCCTAACCCTAACCCTAACCCTAACCCTAACCCTAACCCTAACCCTAACCCTAACCCTAACCCTAACCCTAACCCTAACCCTAACCCTAACCCTAACCCTAACCCTAACCCTAACCCTAACCCTAACCCTAACCCTAACCCTAACCCTAACCCTAACCCTAACCCTAACCCTAACCCTAACCCTAACCCTAACCCTAACCCTAACCCTAACCCTAACCCTAACCCTAACCCTAACCCTAACCCTAACCCTAACCCTAACCCTAACCCTAACCCTAACCCTAACCCTAACCCTAACCCTAACCCTAACCCTAACCCTAACCCTAACCCTAACCCTAACCCTAACCCTAACCCTAACCCTAACCCTAACCCTAACCCTAACCCTAACCCTAACCCTAACCCTAACCCTAACCCTAACCCTAACCCTAACCCTAACCCTAACCCTAACCCTAACCCTAACCCTAACCCTAACCCTAACCCTAACCCTAACCCTAACCCTAACCCTAACCCTAACCCTAACCCTAACCCTAACCCTAACCCTAACCCTAACCCTAACCCTAACCCTAACCCTAACCCTAACCCTAACCCTAACCCTAACCCTAACCCTAACCCTAACCCTAACCCTAACCCTAACCCTAACCCTAACCCTAACCCTAACCCTAACCCTAACCCTAACCCTAACCCTAACCCTAACCCTAACCCTAACCCTAACCCTAACCCTAACCCTAACCCTAACCCTAACCCTAACCCTAACCCTAACCCTAACCCTAACCCTAACCCTAACCCTAACCCTAACCCTAACCCTAACCCTAACCCTAACCCTAACCCTAACCCTAACCCTAACCCTAACCCTAACCCTAACCCTAACCCTAACCCTAACCCTAACCCTAACCCTAACCCTAACCCTAACCCTAACCCTAACCCTAACCCTAACCCTAACCCTAACCCTAACCCTAACCCTAACCCTAACCCTAACCCTAACCCTAACCCTAACCCTAACCCTAACCCTAACCCTAACCCTAACCCTAACCCTAACCCTAACCCTAACCCTAACCCTAACCCTAACCCTAACCCTAACCCTAACCCTAACCCTAACCCTAACCCTAACCCTAACCCTAACCCTAACCCTAACCCTAACCCTAACCCTAACCCTAACCCTAACCCTAACCCTAACCCTAACCCTAACCCTAACCCTAACCCTAACCCTAACCCTAACCCTAACCCTAACCCTAACCCTAACCCTAACCCTAACCCTAACCCTAACCCTAACCCTAACCCTAACCCTAACCCTAACCCTAACCCTAACCCTAACCCTAACCCTAACCCTAACCCTAACCCTAACCCTAACCCTAACCCTAACCCTAACCCTAACCCTAACCCTAACCCTAACCCTAACCCTAACCCTAACCCTAACCCTAACCCTAACCCTAACCCTAACCCTAACCCTAACCCTAACCCTAACCCTAACCCTAACCCTAACCCTAACCCTAACCCTAACCCTAACCCTAACCCTAACCCTAACCCTAACCCTAACCCTAACCCTAACCCTAACCCTAACCCTAACCCTAACCCTAACCCTAACCCTAACCCTAACCCTAACCCTAACCCTAACCCTAACCCTAACCCTAACCCTAACCCTAACCCTAACCCTAACCCTAACCCTAACCCTAACCCTAACCCTAACCCTAACCCTAACCCTAACCCTAACCCTAACCCTAACCCTAACCCTAACCCTAACCCTAACCCTAACCCTAACCCTAACCCTAACCCTAACCCTAACCCTAACCCTAACCCTAACCCTAACCCTAACCCTAACCCTAACCCTAACCCTAACCCTAACCCTAACCCTAACCCTAACCCTAACCCTAACCCTAACCCTAACCCTAACCCTAACCCTAACCCTAACCCTAACCCTAACCCTAACCCTAACCCTAACCCTAACCCTAAC